>NC_134356.1:29861627-29876627 GCF_048569485.1 Anomaloglossus baeobatrachus
AGTGAAATAGTAAGGTGGACTCCAATTAATATGTCATAGTGGGCGTATTTACCCCATGACTGATCAAGTGTGAGAACCATTATGGTCTTGTGGTAGATATAGATAAAATCCATTCACTTTTCCTGAAGTCATAACAATCCAGTTCACCATCCCACCTTGGGATATTAATTAGATTTTTAGTTCAAAGATAATAATTACATAATTCAGTTTGAGGATAACCATGAGATTCTTTTTTTTACATGGAGGATAATCCAATTTTTTTTTGCGTGAAATATAGTAATAAGATTTTTTAGTTGGAAGGTAATCAACTTTTTAGATTGAGGATAGTATTCAGATTGGGTAGAAGATAGTAATCAGATTTTTTAGTTGTAGGATTACTGACTTTTTATATCAAGCATAGTCATCAGATTTTTTTGGGTAGAGGACAGTAATCAGATTTTTATTTAGAGGATAGTTATCAGATTTTTTTTAGGTGGCGGATATCAATGAGATTTTTTAGCTAGAGAATATTAATCAGATTTTTTAATTGAAGGATTATCAACTTTACACGCTACAATTTATCTGACGATTGCATGTGTGACGTGACATGCCCAGATCGTATTTACGATTTGTCGGTATTACTTATTGGTCGTTTATTTGCTGTCACACGTAACGATCTCAAAATGGATGCATCAGCGATCAACAATATATTGTTTGACCCAGGCGGTCATGTGAATGTTCTTCGATGTTGGCAGGGTGTCAAACGGAGCAATATGTCGGCTGCTTCCCCAAAACGAACAATTTTTTAAAAACGAACGATGTGTCATCGATCCACGATTTTTATCCTATTTGCGATCGTTCAGAGTCGCTCATAGGTGTCACACGCAACGACGTCGCAAACGATGCCGGATGTGCGTCACGGAATCTGTGACCCCGACGACATATCTCCCGATAAATTGTAGCGTGTAACGGGCCCTTTAGGTCAAGGTTAGTAATCAGATTTTTTTGGTAGAGGATAGTAATCAGACATTTTAGTTGGGGGGTACTAATTAGATTTTTTAGTTTGGAGGATTATCGACTTTTTAGGTCGAGGATAGTAATCAGATTTTTTTGGTAGAGATAGTAATCAGATTTTTTAAATGGAGGATAGTAATCACATTTTTAGGTGGAGGTGGAGGATAGTAATAACATTTTCAGCTAGAGGATAGTAATTAGATATTTTAGAATGAGGATATTGAGAAGAGAATTCATTGTGAGAAAAGCACAATACAAAAGATTGTTGTTGTTAGTGATCAGATTTTTTAAGTAGAGGATAAAATCAGATTTTTTTTAGGTGGAGTATATTTATCCTTTTTTTTGTCTTGAAGGATAGTAATAAGGTGTTTGAGGTGGAGCGTAGTAATGAGATTTTTTTTGGATGGGAGGAATTAATCTGACTTTTTAGGTAGAGGCTATTAATCAGATTTCTTTAAAGTGATGGATTATTAATCAGATTATATGGGTGGAGGAAGATAATCAGATGTTTTAGGTGAAGGATAATTGAAATGATGATGAAGATAATAGCAAATATTTTAGGAGGGGATGTTAATTAATCAGATGTTTTGAACGGAAGATTTTTTCGGTCGAAGATAGTAATGAATTTTTTTTAGGTGGAAGACATTAATCATATCTTTTAGATGGTGAATGTTAATCAAATTTTTTTAGGTGAAAGATAGTAATCAAATTATTTTAGGTTGAAGATAGTAATCAAATTTTTTTTAAGTGGAAGATAGTAATCAGATTTTTTTACATGGAAGATAGTAATCAGATTATTTTAGGTGGAAGATAGTAATCAGATTATTTTAGGTGGAAGATAGTAATCAGATTTTTTTAGGTGGAAGATAGTAATCAGATTTTTTTAGGTGGAAGATAGTAATCAGATTTTTTTAGGTGGAAGATACCGGTAGTAATCAGATTATTTTTAGGTGGAAGATAGTAATCAGATTATTTTAGGTGGAAGATAATAATCAGATTATTTTAGGTGGAAGATAGTAATCAGATTTTTTTAGGTGGAAGATAGTAATCAGATTTTTTTAGGTGGAAGATACCGGTAGTAATCAGATTATTTTTAGGTGGAAGATAGTAATCAGATTATTTTAGGTGGAAGATAATAATCAGATTATTTTAGGTGGAAGATAGTAATCAGATTTTTTTAGGTGGAAGATAGTAATCAGATTTTCTAGGTGGAATATAGTAATCAGATTATTTTAGGTGCAAGACAGTAATCAGATTTTTTTTAGGTGGAAAATAGTAATATTATTTTAGGTGGAAGATAGTAATCAAATTTTTTAAAATGGAAGTAGTAATTAGATTTTTTAGGTGGAAGATAGTAATCAGATTTTTTTAGGTGGAAGATAGTAATCAGATTTTTTTTAGGTGGAAGATAGTAATCAGATTTTTTTAGGTGGAATATAGTAATCAGATTTTTATAGGTGGAAGATAATAATCAGATTTTTATACGTGGAATATAGTAATCAGATTTTTATAGGTGGAAGATAGTAATCAGATTATTTTAGGTGAAAGATAGTAATCAAATTTTTATAGGTGCATGATATTAATCACATGTTTTACGTAGAGAATATTACTCAGATTTTTAGGTAGCTTATAGTGGTCATATTTTTCAAGGTATTGACAGTATGCCTGCAGGTGTGATTTAGGCCACAAGTAAGGACATATCTGTCTGAAATGAGTAGGCCGTCAATTTAGGCTATGGATTATTAATGTGCATGAAATAAACTAGGATATTTATAAGGATTTCTCCTTGCATCCATTTTTCTAACTGCCTGAGGCTAGATGTGCTTTAGAGGGGATCCTGTTGTAGAGAGGTGTATGGAGAGAATTGGAGAGCATAGAATACTATTAGATTAGGAAAAATCCTTTAGCAGCACAGAGTATTTAAGTAGGCGGACTGACCTGTGGTATCAACAAGTGATGACAAGTTTGCAAGAAATGAGTGAGTGCCTAGCAGTAAGATGTAAGTCTGGAGGACTCAGACCAGAAATGGGTGAAGCAGGTTCCTTAAGCAGCACGGGAGAAGAGTGTTTTGAGGTTGTGGGAGGAAGTGACCACTCATGTGATATTTCGAGTTAAGGCACAGATGAAGCTTACATGTTCATTACCATGATATGAGGAGGGGCGTGGAGGGAAGTGGTTTGCAAAAAGTGGAGAAGCAGAAACCTCTTGCAGAACTTAGATATATAAAGTTGCTATTAAACTGCATAAAACTCGTACACCAATTTCAACGCCATGTCAAAAAATTAAATTCAAGGTATATGCAAGGTGTATGTTCACTATACACTTTGTAAAAAGTCTTTTTCTAAGAGGTTGTTTGCTTCTTACAAACTTTTTTTTTTTTACCCTAGCACTATCCCTAACCCCAGAGCTATCCCTAACCCCAGAGCTATCCCTAACCCCAGAGCTATCCCTAACCCCAGAGCTATCCCTAACCCCAGAGCTATCCCTAACCCCAGAGCTATCCCTAGCCTTATCCCTAGTCTTATAGCTGTGTTCCTATCCCTAACCCTATCCTTAGCCTTATAGCCCTGTTCCTAGCCCTATCCCTAACCCTAGCACTATCCTTAACCTTATCCCTAGCCCTATATCCCTGTCCCTATCCCTAACCCTATCCTTAACCCTAGCACTATCCCTAACCCCAGAGCTATCCCTAACCACAGCTCTATCCCTAGCCTTATCCCTAGTCTTATAGCTGTGTTCCTATCCCTAACCCTGTCCTTAGCCTTATAGCCCTGTTCCTAGCCCTATCCCTAACCCTAGCACTATCCTTAACCTTATCCCTAGCCCTATATCCCTCTCCCCATCCCTAACCCTATCCTTAACCCTAGCACTATCCCTAACCCCAGAGCTATCCCTAACCCCAGAGCTATCCCTAGCCTTATCCCTAGTCTTATAGCTGTGTTCCTATCCCTAACCCTATCCTTAGCCTTATAGCCCTGTTCCTAGCCCTATCCCTAACCCTAGCACTATCCTTAACCTTATCCCTAGCCCTATATCCCTGTCCCTATCCCTAACCATATCCTTAACCCTAGCACTATCCCTAACCCCAGAGCTATCCCTAACCACAGCTCTATCCCTAGCCTTATCCCTAGTCTTATAGCTGTGTTCCTATCCCTAACCCTGTCCTTAGCCTTATAGCCCTGTTCCTAGCCCTATCCCTAACCCTAGCACTATCCTTAACCTTATCCCTAGCCCTATATCCCTGTCCCTATCCCTAACCCTATCCTTAACCCTAGCACTATCCCTAACCCCAGAGCTATCCCTAACCACAGCTCTATCCCTAGCCTTATCCCTAGTCTTATAGCTGTGTTCCTATCCCTAACCCTGTCCTTAGCCTTATAGCCCTGTTCCTAGCCCTATCCCTAACCCTAGCACTATCCTTAACCTTATCCCTAGCCCTATATCCCTCTCCCCATCCCTAACCCTATCCTTAACCCTAGCACTATCCCTAACCCCAGAGCTATCCCTAACCCCAGAGCTATCCCTAGCCTTATCCCTAGTCTTATAGCTGTGTTCCTATCCCTAACCCTATCCTTAGCCTTATAGCCCTGTTCCTAGCCCTATCCCTAACCCTAGCACTATCCTTAACCTTATCCCTAGCCCTATATCCCTGTCCCTATCCCTAACCATATCCTTAACCCTAGCACTATCCCTAACCCCAGAGCTATCCCTAACCACAGCTCTATCCCTAGCCTTATCCCTAGTCTTATAGCTGTGTTCCTATCCCTAACCCTGTCCTTAGCCTTATAGCCCTGTTCCTAGCCCTATCCCTAACCCTAGCACTATCCTTAACCTTATCCCTAGCCCTATATCCCTGTCCCTATCCCTAACCCTATCCTTAACCCTAGCACTATCCCTAACCCCAGAGCTATCCCTAACCACAGCTCTATCCCTAGCCTTATCCCTAGTCTTATAGCTGTGTTCCTATCCCTAACCCTGTCCTTAGCCTTATAGCCCTGTTCCTAGCCCTATCCCTAACCCTAGCACTATCCTTAACCTTATCCCTAGCCCTATATCCCTCTCCCCATCCCTAACCCTATCCTTAACCCTAGCACTATCCCTAACCCCAGAGCTATCCCTAACCCCAGAGCTATCCCTAGCCTTATCCCTAGTCTTATAGCTGTGTTCCTATCCCTAACCCTATCCTTAGCCTTATAGCCCTGTTCCTAGCCCTATCCCTAACCCTAGCACTATCCTTAACCTTATCCCTAGCCCTATATCCCTGTCCCTATCCCTAACCATATCCTTAACCCTAGCACTATCCCTAACCCCAGAGCTATCCCTAACCACAGCTCTATCCCTAGCCTTATCCCTAGTCTTATAGCTGTGTTCCTATCCCTAACCCTGTCCTTAGCCTTATAGCCCTGTTCCTAGCCCTATCCCTAACCCTAGCACTATCCTTAACCTTATCCCTAGCCCTATATCCCTCTCCCCATCCCTAACCCTATCCTTAACCCTAGCACTATCCCTAACCCCAGAGCTATCCCTAACCCCAGAGCTATCCCTAGCCTTATCCCTAGTCTTATAGCTGTGTTCCTATCCCTAACCCTATCCTTAGCCTTATAGCTCTGTTCCTAGCCCTATCCCTAACCCTAGCACTATCCTTAACCTTATCCCTAGCCCTATATCCCTCTCCCCATCCCTAACCCTATCCTTAACCCTAGCACTATCCCTAACCCGCCCTGTCCCAAGCCTTATAGACCTGACCCTATCCTTAACCCTAGCACTATCCCTAGTCCTATATCCCTGTCCCTATCCTTAACCCTAGCACTATCCCAAGCCTTATAGACCTGACCCTAGCCCTGTTCTTAACCCTAGGAATGTTTTTAACCCTAGCACTATTCCTAACTCGCCCTATCCATAGCCTTATAGCCTTGTCCCTAGCCCTATCTATAACACTGTCCTTAACTCTAGCACTATGCCTAACTCATCCTATCCCTAGTCTTATAGCCTTGTCCTTCCCCCTAGCACTATCCCTAACCCGCCCTATCCCTGGCCTTATAGCCCTTTCCCTAACCCTATTCTTAACCCTAGCCTTATAGCCCCGTCCCTAGCCCTTTCTTTAACCCTATCCTTAACCCCAGCACTATCCAGAACCCTACCTATCTCTAGCCTTTATAACTCTGTCCCTAGCCTTAAACCTAGCCCTATCCTTAACCCTAGCACTATTTCAAACTATAGTTCAAACCCACCGCTACACCACTGAGCCAAGAGCCACCATTATACCACAAAATGTACTATCCCTAACCCACCCTATCCCTAGCCTTATAGCCCTGTCTCTAGATTTATCCTTAACCCTAGGACTATCTTAACCCTAGCATTATCGCTAACCCACCCTATCCTTAGCCTTAGGGGCACTTTGCACACTACGACATCACAAGCCAATGCTTACGATGCTGAGCGCGATAGTCCCCGCCCCCGTCGCACATACGATATTGTGTTATAGCTGCCGTAGCGAACATTATCGCTACGGCAGCTTCACATGCACTCACCTGCCCTGCGACGTCGCTCTGGCCGGCAAACCGCCTCCTTATTAAGGGGGCGGGTCGTGCGGCGTCACAGCGACGTCACACGGCAGGCGGCCAATAGACGCGGGGGGGCGCCCACCTTCTTCCTTCCGCATTGCCGGCGTGAGCCGCAGGACGCAGGTAGGAGATGTTCCTCACTCCTGCGGCTTCACACACAGCGATGTGTGCTGCCGCAGGAACGAGGAACAACATCGTAACATCGGTCCTTCCGAAATTATGGAAATGACCGACGCTACACCGATCATACGATTTCGACGCTTTTGCGCTCGTTAATCGTATCAAAAACGATTTACACACTCCGATATCGACAGCGACGCCGGATGTGCGTCACTTTCGATTTGACCCCACCGACATCACACCTGCGATGTCGTAGTGTGCAAAGTGCCCCTTATATCCCTGTCCCTAGCCCTATCTCTAACCCTATCCTTAACTCTAGCACTGTGCCTAACTCACCCTATCCCTAGACTTATCACCTTGTCCTTATCCCTAGCACTATCCTTAATCCGCCCTATCCCTGGCCTTATAGTTCTTTCCCTAACTCTTTCCCTAACCCTATCCTAAACCCTAGCACTAGCCATAACCCTCCCTATCCCTAGCCTTATAGCCCTGTCCCTATCCCTATCCCTATCCTTATCCCTAGCACTATCCCTAACCCACTCTATCCTTAACCCAAGGACTATCCTTAACTCTATCCATAGCCTTATAGCCCTGTTCCTAACCCTATCCATAGCCCTAGCCTTAACCATAGCACTATCCCTAATCTTATCCCTAGCTTTATAGCCTTGTCCCTATCACTAATCCTATCCTTAATCCTAGCACTATTCCTAATCTGCCCTAACACTAGCCCTAGCCCTATCCTTAACCCTAGCCCTATCCCCAGCCTTATAGGCCTATCCCTAGCCCTACCCCCAGCCTTATAGCCCTAACCCTAGCCCTATCCTTAACCCTAGCCCTATCCCCAGCCTTATAGGCCTGTCCCTAGCCCTATCCCCAGCCTTATAGCCCTATCCCTAGCCCTATCCTTAACCCTAGCACTATCCCCAGCCTTATAGCCCTATCCCTAGCCCTATCCCCAGCCTTATAGCCCTATCCCTAGCCCTATCCCCAGCCTTACAGCCCTATCCCTAGCCCTATCCCCAGCCTTATAGCCCTATCCCTAGCCCTATCCCCAGCCTTAGAGCCCTATCCCTAGCCCTATCCCCAGCCTTATAGCCCTATCCCTAGCCCTATCCCCAGCCTTATAGCCCTATCCCTAGCCCTATCCCCAGCCTTATAGCCCTATCCCTAGCCCTATCCCCAGCCTTAAAGCCCTATCCCTAGCCCTATCCCCAGCCTTTAAGCCCTATCCCTAGCCCTATCCCCAGCCTTATAGCCCTATCCCTAGCCCTATCCCCAGCCTTATAGCCCTATCCCTAGCCCTATCCCCAGCCTTATAGCCCTATCCCTAGCCCTATCCCCAGCCTTATAGCCCTATCCCTAGCCCTATCCCCAGCCTTATAGCCCTATCCCTAGCCCTATCCCCAGCCTTATAGCCCTATCCCTAGCCCTATCCCCAGCCTTATAGCCCTATCCCTAGCCCTATCCTCAGCCTTATAGCCCTATCCCTAGCCCTATCCTCAGCCTTATAGCCCTATCCCTAGCCCTATCCTCAGCCTTATAGCACTATCCCTAGCTCTATCCTTAACCCTAGCACTATTTCAAACCATAGTTCAAACCCACTGCTACACCACTAAGCCCTTAGCCACCATTATACCACGAAATGCACTTTTCAATGGACTGCAGACCATTCCCAGTGCGCCCCCTACTGGTCATCAAGTATAGAAACCTCGAGGAAAAAAAGAGAATAATAGAAAAGGAATCACATATAACAAAAAAATGTAGAAAAAACACATATTTCCCATCCTGCTTGGTTTCTTAATATTTGACCCTTTGCGTCTCAGGGACCAAACCGAATACAAAAGCGATTTTTTTTCTTGGCTTTTGTTGGCCTCTTATATAAGTGACAGGAGTTCACGCTCTGCAGAATTCATCTGGCTTTTCGTAGCTGCTCGGGAGCACGTGGGGAAACATGAGTAAGATACCTCAGGACATTTGCTTTACTTTTTTGCTGACTTAGACATTTTTCTGACTTTCCACGAAACTGAAGAAGTTGTTAATAAGGTGCTCCTCGCATCTAGGTGTGATAGTTGACTCGCTGGCTCAGGCGTGACTTTGAAGGAGCACTTAACGATTAGCGCCGTCACCGCCTCCGCCAATCTTTTTTTTTGGGGGGGGGGGGGTGGAGGTTGACTGTTTTATAACTTAAGACGGCCATACAATAGGGATTTTAGACGTCTGTTTTCGGAAGGATTTCATGTTCATGGATGGTCGGTGAAGGTCTAGGATGACAAATCGCCGATCGATCTCTGCCGTGCTCTGAGACCACTGATCTGTCAATCAGTAAAACCTCAACTAAAAAAAATCCAACAAGGCCGATATTCACGATCCGAGTACAGACTGTGATGTCCGGATCAGCCGTGGGTCTCCTTGCCCCGAACAAAAAAGTGAGACTATAAGGAGGACAATCGCGGATGATCCGGATGTTGCAATCCAACCGCTATGGTCGTTCCTCAGTTGTTCCTCCTGGAAATCAAATTTAAATCTTGGTATTATCATTTCCCTTTCAATGCTACTATCAGACTCTGTGAAAACACGCTCTATTAACAGGGATAGATGATTGTCATTATATATTTCCAGGAGGAATAACAGAGGGATGTCATATTTTTTTTTTTTTTTAAATGCTCAAAAATTGTCAACCATGTACTAAAATAGACATGAGAGGAGATGATCTGTCTTTATTTAACAGACAAGAAGCTGCCTAGCACTATTGAGGGACTTGGAGCCTATGGGGGACCCAAAAGGTTCCTGTGGCCCATACAATGCTATTAAATATAGGTGGAGATTTTGAGGAGCCCACTGAGGATATTTAAGGAGCCGTCCATGTGCCGCTCAATCCGAGGGTGACACAGGCCCTGGATCTGTGCTGGGTAATAGTTTCTACTTCTGGGACCCTTGCCTATGGTGTACCCCCTACCTCTGAGATTCTCAAGATAAGGCCGGAGTTCCACTTGCATATGACTCGTGTGAGTCTCGCATCGCATCACCCGGCACCGCCTGACGCTCTCTGGACACGAGCGTCTCAGCTGCATAGAAATACATGCAGCCGACCCGCTCCTGTCGGAGAGTGTGCGGCCGTGCCGGGTGATGTGATGCGAATCACTCAAAATTGGAACTCCGGCCTAATGGTGCCAAATGGATCATGGACCTTGATGTCATGGTCAGTGTGTGTCGGCAAAAGTCAGGCCATATTGTCACACATAAACCCTTTCATACGAGCCCTTACAGAGGAAAAGACTGCCTTACATATACACAATAATACTCAGGCCGTGTTTACAACATTTGGCAAAAAATACAATAAACGTCAATGAAACTCAAGACGTCAGCTATGCCTCTGCTACCCCCCTAATCGAAAAGAGGGGAAAATATAGGTATAATTGAAAAAATAAAGAAATCATAAATTCATTAATAGATATAAAACCCCTAAATGGTAGTTTTATAAATACTACCAGTCCAATAAACATAAAAAAATATAAAAAAATATATATATAAAAAAATCATTTAAAGTATAAATAAAAAAATATGCAATTCCCGATTAAAATAGATACTTAAATAAAAATAATAATAAATTATATATTGATATTGATAGTTTTTTTTTCCTTTTTTTATAAGTTATCCTCTTAGTACATAAAGTAAGATATTGTAATCTCCAAAAAAATAAATAAAATAATTCCCAACAGTGTTCTCAGGTATATATATATATATATATATATACATATATTTTGGCGTGTGTTTTTATATATATATATATATATATATATATATATATATTTATATATATATATCATTTTTTTATATATTTTTTCTGGTGTATATACCGTATATTTTTATCTATTTATTTATTTTGGTATATACGGTATATATATATATATATATATATATATATACCTATATATTTGTTCTGGTGTATATACCATATATCTATCGTTATCTTGGAGTATATATATATATATATATATATATATATATATATATATATATATATATATGTATATATATATATATATATATATATATACATTCACTTATTTATTTGGTATATATATATATGATTCTTTTGTTAAACAGCATTAAATATAAGAAAAAAGAGTGAGAAGCCCATGATTTATTAATTTATTATACAGGCTGTATGAAGGGATGAGGCACCCTTATGGCCATCATAATAAAAAAAAGACATTCAAAAAGCTCCCAAATCACACACTGGCCATCACACCAGCAAAAAATTAAATAAATAAATAATATATATATATATATATATATATATATATATATATATATACATATATATATATTTATTTTTTTTTTAATCACCATACAGTATATATCTATATTTTGTAATCACTATATATTTTTTTTAATCACTATTTACATATATATATATATATATATATGTATATATATATATATATATATATATTTTAATCACTACATACAGTATATATATATATATATATATATATATATATATATAAAAAAAAAATATATATATATATATATATATATAGTGATTGAAAAGTAAAGAGAAAAAAGATTTAAAGCTGTCGATTTTACGCCTAATTACACATTACTTGTATTGAGTTATTTATTTTAGTTATTCACCTTGCATGAAGTCGTAGGCCCCCGTTTAGGCTATATCGGCACCAGGTTGTGCCACTACGAAATAGTAAATATAAAGGAAATAAAGTTTTTCATCTAATTGATTTTATCCTTATTCCCACAATGGAATCACACAAATATATATATATATTAGTAATTCTCCATGTATGAAGACGTGTGCACTGGGCGCTTTTTAGATCATATCAGCCTTTTCTGTGCCACTACGAAATAATATTAAAAAAATAAAAAAGGCATTCAAAAAGTGAAAAAATAAAATTGATCTCATTCATTTTATATCTAATTCCACATTATATATATTAAGTTATTAGTGATGAGTGAGCACTGCCATGCTTGGGTGCTCAGTACTCGAAACAGTTGAAACGGCTTCATACGAGGAAAATTACTAAAATACATAACTTACATTGATGAGCGGGCACTACTGTGTATTTGTAACTAGCAGGTTGGATGGGCTTGACTCATGTGCCAAGTATAATGGAAGTCAATAGGAAACCCGAGAATTTTTTCCGAAAAGATCTTCCAATTGCTTGCGTTTCCGATTGACTTCCATTATACTCAGTACACAAGACGAGCCCATCCAACCTGCTAGTTACAAATACACGGTAGTGCCCGCTCATCACTATAAGTTATGTATTTTATTAATTCTCTTCTCATGAAGATGCTGTTTAGGCCCTATCAGCCCTTTACATGCCATTATGAAGAAATCACAAAAGTAAAAAAATCTCCTTGATTTTTCCCCTAATTCCCCTTTACATGTTAAGTTATATATCTTAGTAATATACTCTCGATGAAGGCGTGGAGCACGGGGCACCGTTGGGTCATATCGGCACCACGGCCTAATAAAAGACATTCAAAATGTAAAAAAAATTGATGTTATTGATTTTATCTTACTATATCTTAGTATTTCCACCTGTATGAAGATGTGCGCACCTTTTAGGCCATATCGGCACTGGGTGTGCCCCCAAGATATAATAAAAAGGCAAAAGGCATTCAAAAACCTTAAAGAAATAAATCGATCTAATTAATTTTAACTCTAATTCTGTATTACATGGACGTGAAGTTCTGTATTTTAGTATTTCATCCTGTATGAAGATCTTAGGCCATATTGGCCCTGGGGCCGAAGAAATGGTAAAAAGGCAAAAAGTGTTAAAAAACCCTAAAGAAGAAAAAAATCAATCTAATTAATTCTGACTCCAATTCTACATTATATGTATTAAAATTTGTATTTAAGGAATTCACCCTGTATGAAGACGTGGGCACCTTTTAGGCCATATCGGCTCTGGGTGTGCCCCCAACAAATAGTAAAAAGGCAAAAGACATTCAGAAACCTTAAAGAAATAAATGGATCTAATTAAGTTTAACTCCAATTCCACACTACATGTACGAGAAGTTCCGTATTTTAGGAATTAACCCTGTATGGATACGTGGGCACCTTTTTCGGCCATATCGGCCCAGGGTGTGCCCCTAAGAAATAGTAAAAAAAAAAGGGCAAAAGGCGTTCAAAAACTTTAAAGAAAAGAATCGATCTAATTAAGTTTAACCCCAATTCCACATTACATGTATGAGAAGTTCCTTATTTTAGGAATTAACCCTGTATGAAGACATGGGCACCCTTTAGCCATATCGGCCCTCGGTGTGCCCCTAAGAAATAGTAAAAAAAAGGCAAAAGACGTTCAAAAACTTTAAAGAAAAGAATCAATCTAATTAATGTTAACTCCATTTCTACATTACATATACAAGAAGTTTTGTATTTTCGGAATTAACCCTGTATCTCTGCATAGGCACCTTTTAGGCCACTTTGGCCCTGGGTGTGCCCCTAAGAAATAGTAAAAAAACAAAAACAAAAGGTGTTCAAAAACTTTAAGAAAAAAAATGGATCTAATTAATTTTAACTCCAATTCTACATTACATGTTCGAGAAGTTCCGGATTTTAGGAATTCTGCCCATATGAAGACATGGACACCTTTTAGGCCACATCGGCCCTAGCTGTGCCCCTACGAAATGTTAAAAAAAAAGGGGGGGGCAAAAGGTGTTTAAAAACTTTAAGAAAAAAATCAGTCTAATTAATTTTAACTTCAATTCTACATGACATATACGAGAAGTTCCTTATTTTAGGAATTAACCCTGTATGAAGACGTGGGCACCTTTTAGGCCATACCGGCCCTTGGTGTGCCCTTAAAAATAGTAAAAAAAAAAGGCAAAAGGCGTTCAAAAAAAGAATCAATCTAATTAATTTTAACTCCATTTCCACATTACATGTACAAGAAGTTTTGTATTTTCGGAATTAACCCTGTATGACGGCATGGGCACCTTTTAGGCCACTTTGGCCCTGGGTGTGCCCCTAAGAAATAGTAAAAAAAAAAAAAAAAAAAAGGTGTTCAAAAGCTTTAAGAAAAAAAATGGATCTAATTAATTTTAACTCCAATTCTACATTACATGTACGAGAAGTTCCGGATTTTAGGAATTCACCCTGTATAAAGACGTGGGCACTAGGGATGATCGAATATCACAAATATTCGGCTTCGCGAATATTCGACGAATAGGTCGCCACTATGCGAATATTCAATGCACAATGTAAGTCTATGGGAAGCCCGAATAGTTGCTTTTCGGCAGCTATTCGGGTTTCCCATAGACTTACATTGCATATCGAATATTCGCAAATAGTCGAATAGCGGCAACCTATTCGTCGAATATGGGCGTAGCCGAATATTTGACGTATTCAATCATCCCTAGTGGGCACCTTTTAGGCCACATCGGACCTAAGTGTGCCACTAAAAAATAATAAAAACAAAAAGCTTTCAAAAACTTTAGGGAAAAAATCTGATTAATTTTAACTCTAATTCCACATTACATATATTTAGTTTTGTATTTTAGGAATTTCCCCCTGTATGAAGATGTGGGCCATATCGGCAACATAAGAAAAAAAAGATACGAAGACGTGAGAAGTAGATACTTTTTAGGCCACAAAATAGTAAAAAAAAGGCAAAAGGCTTCAAAAACCTAATTTTTTTTTTAATTGATTTTGACTCCAATTCCACATTACATGTATTAAGTTCTGTATTTTAGTCAATTGGCCCCCTGTTTGAGGATGTGGGAAGTAGGCACCTTTTAGGCCCTATGTTCCCTAGTTGTGCCCATAAAAAATAGTAAAAAAAGCAAAAGGCTTCAAAAACGTAATTTTTTTTAATCTAATTAATTTTGACTCCAATTCCACATTACATGTATTAATTTCTGTATTTTAGGAATTTTCCCCCGTATAAAGATGTGGGCCATACCGGCGATATAGTAAAAAAAGATACGAAGACGTGAGAAGTAGGTACTTTTTAGGCCACAAAATAGTAAAAAAAAAAAAGGCAAAAGGCTTCAAAAACCTAATTTTTTTTTTTTAATATAATTGATTTTGACTCCAATTCCACATTACATGTATTAAGTTCTGTATTTTAGTCAATTGGCCCCCTGTTTGAGGACGTGGGAAGTGGGCACCTTTTAGGCCCTATCTTCCCTAGGTGTGCCCATAAAAAATAGTAAAAAAAGGCAAAAGGCTTGAAAAACTTATTTTTTTTTAATCTAATTAATTTGGACTCCAATTCCACATTACATGTATTAAGTTCTGTATTTGTCATTGGCCCCCCTGTATGAAGACGTGGGAAGTGGGCACCATTTAGGCCAC